>NW_028181377.1:290000-291000 GCF_964211825.1 Aythya ferina
AGGGTTAGGGTTAGGGTTAGGGTTAGGGTTAGGGTTAGGGTTAGGGTTAGGGTTAGGGTTAGGGTTAGGGTTAGGGTTAGGGTTAGGGTTAGGTTAGGGTTAGGGTTAGGGTTAGGGTTAGGGTTAGGGTTAGGGTTAGGGTTAGGGTTAGGGTTAGGGTTAGGGTTAGGGTTAGGGTTAGGGTTAGGGTTAGGGTTAGGGTTAGGGTTAGGGTTAGGGTTAGGGTTAGGGTTAGGGTTAGGGTTAGGTTAGGGTTAGGGTTAGGGTTAGGGTTAGGGTTAGGGTTAGGGTTAGGGTTAGGGTTAGGGTTAGGGTTAGGGTTAGGGTTAGGGTTAGGGTTAGGGTTAGGGTTAGGGTTAGGGTTAGGGTTAGGGTTAGGGTTAGGGTTAGGGTTAGGGTTAGGGTTAGGGTTAGGGTTAGGGTTAGGGTTAGGGTTAGGGTTAGGGTTAGGGTTAGGGTTAGGGTTAGGGTTAGGGTTAGGGTTAGGGTTAGGGTTAGGGTTAGGGTTAGGGTTAGGGTTAGGGTTAGGGTTAGGGTTAGGGTTAGGGTTAGGGTTAGGGTTAGGGTTAGGGTTAGGGTTAGGGTTAGGGTTAGGGTTAGGGTTAGGGTTAGGGTTAGGGTTAGGGTTAGGGTTAGGGTTAGGGTTAGGTTAGGGTTAGGGTTAGGGTTAGGGTTAGGGTAGGGTTAGGGTTAGGGTTAGGGTTAGGGTTAGGGTTAGGGTTAGGGTTAGGGTTAGGGTTAGGGTTAGGGTTAGGGTTAGGGTTAGGGTTAGGGTTAGGGTTAGGGTTAGGGTTAGGGTTAGGGTTAGGGTTAGGGTTAGGGTTAGGGTTAGGGTTAGGGTTAGGGTTAGGGTTAGGGTAGGTTAGGGTTAGGGTTAGGGTTAGGGTTAGGGTTAGGGTTAGGGTTAGGGTTAGGGTTAGGGTTAGGGTTAGGTTAGGGTTAGGGTTAGGGTTAGGGTTAGGGTTAGGGTTAGGGTTAGGGTTAGGGTTAACCCCGGGTT